>NC_056748.1:688500350-688532850 GCF_019279795.1 Protopterus annectens | reverse complement strand
TTTTACAGTGCATTCTATTTGATTTTTTTTATTGTGTTTACTTATATTTTATCCCTATTTAGTAAAGGTTACCATTCTCACAACATGAAATGAAGCAATGTAAAAAGAGACAGGAATAAAATCGCATAAAGGAAACAGTCTTCAAAACAGGAGTCATATTAGAGAAACATACTATCACACAATAGAAAATCTCTGACACGGGATGTTTGACTGAAGAGGTACAGTTGAAGGCAATATAATAATAATAGTAATAATAATAAAACAAATGCATATTAGAAGAAAAATAAAGCACACACAGTTATAGGAAACCTAACTCAGTAAAGGCAATTACATTACCTAACCCAACTTGTTAAAAATTATGGTGCATTGGAGTGTTAATTATTGCATATTCATTTTTGATTTCTTGGTGGATGCAACCAGATGATTTTACTTGTGAATATATGTAGGATGCAACATAAATGTCGAGTAAGCCGATATCAAAAATAATGAAATGGGGAGATTTTTGCTTCCATATGTGTGCCTATTTTTTTTTTTTTTAAAATCTATTTGAGCTGCTACCTGAATGAAGATTTGCAAATATTTTGAAGAGGTATTACCATGAAAAGAGCATACGAGTTTGAGATGCATTGCTTTCTATAAGGCAAATATCCTAATTTGGACGTGTTAATTACCGTAACTCATTTAAGGCTGCCACCTGTTTATAAACTTTACTGTAAAATAGCACACAGCTATTTGACAGTATAATCTGTTAAATGACTTTCCTAGAATTAATGATTGCTTTTCAGTGTTTTATACATATATGTTTATATATCCTACAGTCAATCAAGCAGATACAATGCTAATGCTCTGGACATCAATGTAAAAACATCAACTTAACAAATATCAACACATTTTGCCTATACACCAGGGTTTACTCTGGAATAGTCTAAACAAATGGTAAGCATTTTTGCAGGTACAGGTCTGCACCACCACAATCCCTGCTAATCATATAAATATAATAACTCTGAGTTCTCCTAATCCATGGAGTATGGGAATATCCCCCTACTTGGAAATCGTCAGTCTTGACCATCTGCCTGCTTTGACCAAATGGTGTTGACCAAACAGGTGTTGGTATTATGTCTATTCGATCATATCTCTCTATTTACCCCCCCCCCCCCACATACACACACACACCCTGAAAATGGTAGAGATAACTATTTTACATTAAAATAAACTGCACAGTTAATAATTAACATAGATAAACTATTAAATGTGAATTTTAAACAAAAAAATGAAATCAGATTCTTATTTTATAAGGCACATGAGGGTGTGCATATTAATGATACTACTTTATGACCATGGCTTGTAAAGCATTCTGGATGTTTAGTTCCTATCTAGCAACAACTTAATAATGAGGCATTTTTGGTCATTAATGTACTCTGCATTCAATACATAACAGTTAAGATGAACGGAGACTTTTTTTAAAGGCTATGTCTCAGTCACCATTTGAGATCTCATGAGGAAACTTTTCAGGTAATAGCAATGGTATAATGAGTTAGAAAGTGCATCTAAAACTAATTCTAACTATGGAGCACAAAATGCAACAGTCTTCTAAACATGACCCACTACTTCCTCTGTTTAAAAGTATGGCATTATAGCCATTAGTATTGGAAATGAAAAAAGTATATTTTTCTTACAAAAGAAAGATTTTACTTGCAATGTATTAACTCATCATAGAAATATTGGAGTTATTATTGTGCTTAAAACCAAAATGGAACTAGTCAGCCAAATAAAAACTAAAACCAAAACAGACTGACATTACCAACCACATGAGCCAATCATGCCAATAAGAGCAGAATATTTTATTTTGTTGATTCAATTATAAATCTAGTTAAGCACGTTCATCCAAAGGACATCAACAGAACTTTAGGAGATGGTTCTTTACAGCAGTGACACAGACTCTTAAAAAGTCTCTGTTTGTTGCTCTGTAGCTGTCTTGGTTCCTTCTGCAATCTTCCTCTAGCTGTCCTGTTATTCTGCAGTGCTTTGCCCAGAATCACTGCTTTGGGCACAAAATTCCCCTCCAGGATATAGCAACAACCTTTTATTGTACTTAATGTACTGAAGAAGAGTTCATCACAGCATCCAGAATAAAATCCGAGTATCATGCAAAGTAAAGGCACATGATCTAAAGCCAATGAAAGTTGTACTTCAAAGGTTATGTGTCTGTCACCCTTTGAGATTGTATAGTAAAACATTCATGTAGTAATAACAAGATGTTCTACTGCAAAACACATATTTGTCTCTAAATATAACTTATTGGCCTATCAGCTTTAGCCACTTGCAATCATGATATTGTAGCTACAGCATATTAAAAGTGAAATATATATATATTTCTGGTAAACTATAGAGGACTTTTACATCTATCATTATGAGAACTTGATGGACGTATTATAGACATAAGTTTTCTTTAGTCCTTAGAACAGAGGTCTGATAGTCTCCTGGTAAAACGCAAGCTTATTGGTAGACTGTGACAACAAAAATCCACTGAATAGTCATCAAGCATATTCACTTCCCTAAATGCAGTTCATAAGACAAAAAAATCAGGGAGATCTAATACGATACTTTGGTACAAAACACGCACATGCTTTCCCAGTGGAATGTGTGCATTCTGTAAATGTACTCTCCATTATACTGAGAATGAGTCTTCTAAATATAATGGCTGGCTTGCTCTTTTACAGATAATTACCCAAAATAGACATATAATATAATCAATCAAAATTTATCATGGATTTGTAATTTGCTTTTACACATACCTTACTGCTAACCCACACAAACATACAGCCATTGTGTGATGTCCCGAAGTGGTTGAATAATAGTCACAGTAATGCATTTCCTTTTGTTGCTATAGGGTATGCCAGTTCCCATGTTGAGTATCGCAGTGTTTTGTTAACTTCCATAAAATTAAATAAAAAAAAAATATGTAAGGTTGCTGTGTGTACAGTTACCACAACTCACAAATATTAATGGTTTCCTGACAGGTATTTTTCAGAATCTGATGCATATATAGTTCTTTGTCACACATGCACATACACAGACACACATACTCACATTTGCAATGGAAAAAGTGCCTGCAACGATAACACACAATTTATTAAATGTGCATTGAGAGAGGTGTGGAACTCAACCTTTGTTAGAAATCTTGTATTTCTTTAACTTTTTACTGTTGGTCAAGTTTTACAGAATTATAGCATAATGGAACTAGCAATCTTTAAATTGTTGATTGATTTGAGCCTTAGTCTTCAGAGAGGCTATTTTAAAAGAAAGTGTTTCATGCTTAAATAAAACAATATTGGCAAATATCCAAACATTTCCCTTGTTCTGGTAGTATAATTAAATGCACCAGGACTTGTGTTCTTAAGTATTAATGCTGAAGCTTAATATATGAGCATATCTGTTATATGGTAGACTATTGTGTGTAATATCACATTGTGAACATCATACGTAATGAAAACCTGAAAATTATTAATATACTAATACATTTGCTGCACAGTATATTTGATTAGCAACATTGCATTACTAGCATTACTTGATTGTTTAGAGATACTTCTTGCTACCTACAGTGTATCAATAAAGTTAAAAGTAGCATGTCTTAGCTGATGCTTATGCAACTGAATTTACATAATGAATGTATTTTCCTTCTTACTGTAATTGTAGTACTTGTTTGCAAAGGTGAAACATGACTGGTTAAACATATGTTTGTTTACAATGCACTTATTACTGCAGGGTCCTTAAGAAATTATTAGGTAATTGATTTGGTGTAATACATTAGCAGTATTTAAAGAAATGGAAAACAAGGACTATAATGAAAATGGAAATGCAGTCATGGCACCCTGCAGTATTGCCAGACTCATTTTCTCCTCGCATCTAATTAGTCCAGCATGAATTAACCTCATGCTAGTTTCAGAATTAAATATTTGGAGGGAAATTGTAAGATCATTCATGTCTGACACATTGAACTTCTTACCTTGCCAAGTTTTGGTGATCTAAAATAGTTTCTTAATTACTATTTTATTCACAATTCATTTGTAGGGCACTACTATTTACCTTTTTACTAGCTCTTTTGATGAAGGTAAATATTTAAAGTTTATAAACACGTATATAAATTCTAGGAAACAAACATGGACTTTTCTTATCAAACTTAAAGGATACACTTATCTGTAATAAAATGTAATAAGGAATAAACACATTACCTGCACAAAGAAAATGTTGTAGATATGTTATGCACATATTTAACTAGAGTATACTTGTTATCTTCTATAAAGGTAAAATTACTATCATTACTGGAGAAAAGTGTTTATACTATCTGCCTTTTAAATTTTGCTGTTTTATTTTTCTCATAAAAACACTCAGTAATGTACTTTTTATGTAGAAAAGTTCTAAGTGTAACATTGCATTATTATGCATGCAACATGCTGCTTACAATATTTTAAGCTTTACATAAATATATTTTGCATTCCTTTGTCCAGACTTGCTGGAAGTATGACACATTAGAGCACATTATCTGAGGTAGATGTTATGATACAACCACACTTTTATAGCATACCATTCATTCATTCTGTGTTGACAGGGTAGAACACTGAATCAACTGGATTGTTCTTAGGCTCAGCCTGGGAAATTACAATTAGAATAATAGCAAAAGTGCAGACAAGACAATGTTAAACGATGTATAGAAAAACAGTATTATCAAGTAAAAAAATAACTAACTGTAAATTGAAAGCCCTACTGTATATGATGGAAAACATATTAAGTAGTGGTAGATACAACAAAGTTATTAGATATCACAGTAGGACAGTAATAAATTAGACGTAGTCCAGTGTGTAGATCTTAGAAAAACAAATGGTCTTAAACTTTTAAAGCACTTTGCGTTAACGGTATGTAGAGGAAGAGAAGGTGCTGAGATAAAACTTTAAGGCAAGAGAAAAGAGTAGGTTAAGGGTACGAGGGACTTCAAGATGACTTGGAGAGGGGATGTCTAATTATCAAATATACTTGGTGGTGAGTTGCTTGCAGGATGGGTATTGGTTTGTTTTGGGATGTTATAGACAAATTTTGGTGAGGCTTAAGTCCAGATGATTAATAGGTATTTTCCAATTAAAGTCATGAAAAAAACCTGCTTCAAATGTCAAATGCTGTCAGTGGTAGCAATTTGTGACACACTCCTGGTCTTACTGTTGAGAAATTTGCCCTAATAGTTATAGATTTTCTCCTGTGTAAGGCAGTTGGTACTGGAATGGAAGGTAGAGTTTTTCCTCTTGTTTTCTTTGAGTGTTATGAAGACCTAACAGATGGACATCTTAACTTTCTGAAATGTAGACAAATGCTGGACAAGGAAAGGAACATTAATTAAGTGCCAGTATTCATAACTGATTTCTCTTCTTGATTATTGGTACATTTTAATGGAGTTTCTATTATGGATGAGATTAGTTTGACAGGTTAACTGACTAAAATTTCAAAAATAAATCTGCAGCTCAAAGAGGCTAATGCACCATGTTGTACTCATTTTTCCCTGGATTATTCTGTTTTTTAAGTACTAAAAGGCATAGTAAGACATCAGAACATATCGCAATATACTGTATGAAATTTTATGTGAATGACATAGTACAAAGTTAAGCACAAACCTGAAGAAAGAGCACAGTTGTATAAAAACAATTTGTTAGCGACTCAAGTCTACTACTTTTGTAATTGAAAACGTATTGCCCATTGTTAACCCATATGGCAAAAGTTGTCTATCCATGAAAATCTATGTTTATTAACAATACCTGTTTAAAGCATTAAATGCTTTATAAGTGCATCAGTTTGGTGAGAAAGTGCATAATATTTAGGACTGTCTAAGTGTTATATTTTTTATCAAACAGACATAAAATATATTTTGAAGACTGTATTGTTTGTCTTAGCAGTGTTTATAAGTGCTGTATTTGCTACCATATTAGTAAAGAAAGTTTTTTTCTTGAACAATTTGTCCTTTTTATATTTTCTTCAGACATAAAGCACTATGGGAGGGATATTCATTATTTCAAAATTAGATTGCTGCTCATCATTTTTCAAGTTTTCAAGAGAAACAGGAAGATACGAGATCATGTAGTTGAACCTTGCTGTGGTATCAGGTATCATGGAGTTACAAATCCACCTACGAGATATGTTGCACAAGAGGATGGAGTGCACTCTGTTAGCTTTGGGAGTGTTTGGTGATATTAGGGCAGGTGATGTGATGATTTATACAGAACTGATGATAACATTTTATTACTTTGCTTAGTGTTGATACATTTCCTGGTCTGAGTATTTTGGATAGGGTTAACCCCATTTTAAAAATGAAACATCAAATGCATTGAAAACTTCGATGAACATAGTATATAAATTGTTGAAAGAATGCATATATACATTTGTATTTGAAGTCTTATGAATTTAATATATATGCTTTCTTTTGAATTACTATTAAATACAATATATATTACAAGTATAGTAGGATGTATGGAATATAATTGCATTATTTAAGCTGCTGGACCACCCTTTGAGCATGAAGGCTTATCTTTTTGCACAGCATTTGATGTTTTTATAAAATCTTTTGCATTGTATTTTTGAGCCAACCCATTCATTGCTGCTATCAGTGTACAACCAAAAATGTAATATTTCCATCTAACAAGTAATACAGAACCTGTCCATTATAAATGAAGACATTTACAGCAAAATGAACATGCAAGCTAATCACTTGTAAATAGTGTTATCACAATCAATCAAATAACCATGCAAAGAAATGTATTCTTTCAGATGCTACCTTAAAATAATATAAATATATTAGAACTGCGTATATAGAAAAGTCAGAGAAAGACATTCATTTCCCATGTTTGTCTTTAGAAAACATGTTGTCTTTATTAAATTACAGCTGTTTGAATTGTAAGAAATGATTATGAAAATTAGAGTCAAGTGTTAGCTCCATAAAATAAATAACTCCTGTTTATAGACATAAAAATATCTTGTTGAAGGAAATGTTTCAGTGGCTAAGCATATAAGGAATGCATTTGAGGAAGAAAATAAGCTCTTTGTGAGAAATGCATGAATATTCATTATTACTAAAGAAGCAAGACTCAACCGTGGGAAAACCTGAGTATAGTAAAAAATAAATTGTCACATAATAGAAAAAGAAGAATTCTAGATACCCACAAAGTCTGTCAGAGGCATGCTCTGTAAATACAAATTTCAAAAAGATAAGTTTAAAATATTTCAGACCACTCCAAAGAGGAAGCTGATGAGGGCATCCCTTAAGAGGACAACCATATTAATGAATGTGTTGTTAATGATGGTAAGACTAAAATCTGTTGTGTGTATGTATGTGTATATCTATAGCTATCTGTATATATATAATATGTAAAAGGTTTGGTGAACATGGGAATGCGGAATGTTAGTTGGCCAGTTTCCATATTGCCAACCTTCAATTCTGTGAATCTCTCATTCAGTGAATGCCACTGTGCATTCACTCATACATGGGCGATGTTTCATATTGTGATCATGGGATAGTGCAGATTGGGAGATTTACCCCTTTATGCACTGTAGTGCGATCTCGGTGTTGGAATATATAAGTGGCAAGGGGTGTGGGGGGTGCAGTGATGCTTGCCCCCATGCAAAAACATTACTGTCAGAGCTGTGCAGTACAGATCTGGTCCGTATGTACTGCTGCAAAGTGGACAACGGACTTCAGAAATTGAATTAGACTTTGCTTTAATTAGGTTGCTGATATTCCAACCTAATTAATATTTCAAACATCACATGGAACATGCATTTTTACTTGGTTTATGTTCTGATGTTCGATGTTTTAATAGTAAACTTATATATGGATATACAATAAAGGAAGAGACACTTATAGTACAGCAGTGCACATGCCTAACAATAAATATGAAAAATAGGCACCAGACAGAATTACACCAGGTAAACCATATATGTATACTAGGTTGTTTCAATTTTTTTTTTTTTTTGCCAATTATGTACTCATGTTAATTGGTGAAGACTACTGCAATATTTGTGTGCTGTGTTTACTATATGAAATTGGATTTGGATCATCATTGTTCATTTGCGCCACAGAAAAGCCACTGGAGTTAAAAGAAATACTCATCATAGGTAACTTTTTTTTTTTGTACAAAGCGAAGGGTAAACAATTAGCAGATACAACTAATCAGTAAATAAGAAAATTATTATATTGCTAGATATTAAATACAAGTAGCTCGGACATGGAGGATAATATCAAATATGGAAGGATAAACAATTTAATAAGAGATAATAAATAACCAGTGGAAACAGGAACATCTATTAGTAAATCTAGTATCTGTGCCACAAAGGAAGATTTAATTCCAGTAAAGGAAAGCCACTGAAGTGAGGTGGAGGTGATCAGGAAAAAGTGACTTATTAGAAAATAATCATGTAGTTCAGTGATCCTGGGTTTGCTCCAAAGCAGCCTTACCAAGAAGAAACATTTAATTAATTGAGAATTCTCATTAAAGTCTGTGGTACTAACATTTAATGAATATATCTCTTTAGCAAACTGAATTGCAAGGTAGGGTTTCTGCAGTTGGAGTTATGTCCTATGAGTAGAAGTAACACTACATTCCCACTCATGAAATCATAAAAGGTTATTTAAGGAATAAGCTCAACAGCAGAAGCTTTATTTGGTTGTATTAAATGCTAAAACTTTCTTTGGTAATGTCTTCTATATGATACGACCATTATGATTTTATTAAGACAAGTTTTAGAAAGACTGAAGCATTGGTTTACAGTAAAAAAGTATAAATTTAGAAATTCACATTTTGCATTGTATGATAAATACTTAAACTGATGCCACCAAATCATGTTACATAGCATGCCTCATCTTGCATTGCAAAAGCCAAGATAGCAGAGCTTTATCATGAAATATTTGTATGAGCATAGTACCTTTGTTAAATTTAATCAGAAAAAAATATTTTTTATGGACAAATGTGCACTACAGAGTGTTGCCAATAGCTAACTAATATGTAAACAATACCAAAATATCTTCATCTCAAAGTATAGAAAATGCTCAAGATGCTAACACTTGAAGAAGAGTAGCTTTTTATCATGTGTAAGATATGCAAAGAAGAAAAAACAAAATGTAATAATTTAATTCCTTAAAATAATGTAGAATAAATATGAGCACGTGAGAGTTTCCATCTATAATACTAACTGAATTTGTATAAAATGCCTGTATGACTTTCAGTTTTTAAAGCAACAAATGTATACAGAAATGGAATTCAGTAAGCAAAGGTTTTTTTTAATAAGAAAGATTTTGAGTATTTATCTGGATCTGATTGGAATTCATAATGAAAGCATAACCCTTAGGAAAACTGTAGGTATCACCCATCTAAGTTCCAAAGATTCTTTACTTCTATTTTGATTGTCTCCATTTTTATTTAGGTGTGAAATACTGGTCAATAGCTCTTTGTGTTACTGTCTGATTGCCTTGAAGGTTTAACTTTAGAAAGGCCTTTCATCTTGATGGTATAAAGGAATTCTGTAAGTTTCTGCTCTTCTGTGCCTTCCACTGTGGCTTGCTACAGGAATTACTGCTATTAAAAGCCATTTTGAAATACAAAACTGATATAAGTATACAAAGCTAATATAAGTATATATTTTTTACTCAGTTAACAATCCTATGCTGCTCTTAGGTTGTAGTTTTTAACAGTATTCTGCAGTAGTTGTGTTTTGTGAACATATCTCAGGGTTAAGTTCCAAGGATTCTTTACTTCTCTTTACTTCTGTTCTGATTCAGTCTCCATTTTTTTTTCTCTCACCCACCTGCACAATTGTTGTTGTGTTCTTAAAACTTGGTGGGTTTTGAGTTGCCCGCCACTACTACAAACCTGCTATTGGACACATTTCCCAGTTCCATTGGATCAGTTCATTCTATACCGGAAGATTGCCAAATTCCGGTAATAACGGCCACACAGGTAAAAAACGCACTCTCCAAAGCTAAGAATACAGCATCCATGGGACCAGATGACATCCTTGGCTGTGTACTACATGAAGTACAATATGAACTGGCACCTCACCTAAGTGTCATGTTTAATCATAGCCTCACCTCAGGTTTTGTGCCCACTGAGTGGCGCACAGCTACAGTTATCCCACTCCACAAGGGGGGATCCACCTTGGATCCCGGAAACTACCATCCCATCAGTCTGACAAGCCTTATCTGCAAGGCCATGGAGCGTATTATCATGGAACTTATAAACAAAGACACTGACGACCTTCAAACACTGGACCCCACCCAGTTTGGGTTCGTGAATGGCCGATCTTGTCTCCTGAACTTGATTGACTTCTTCAAATCAGTCTCCAGAGCCATGGATGAGGGTAAGGTGGTCCACACAGCCTATCTAGACCTTGCCAAGGCCTTTGACACCATCCCCCACTCTGGAATCATAGATAAACTTACTAAGCTGGGCATTAATCCCTACGTCACCCAATGGGTTGCTAACTGGCTTACTGATAGAACCCACACTGTAAAAGTAGCCGACTCCAAATCCAGCTCCAGACAAGTGACAAGTGGAGTACCTCAGGGTTCAGTCCTGGGACCGCTCTTGTTTGGCATCTACTTCTCTGAAGTACAGGCCAACACTAAGGGACTCTGGATAACAAAGTTTGCAGATGACTGCAAACTGGGAGCCATTATTGAATCCCCAATGATGTGGATACTCTACAAAAGGGCCTTACAGAAACAGATGCTTGGTGCCAGAGCCATGGGCTCAAGCTCAATGCCAAGAAATGTATAGTTAAAACATGTATCCATGAATTACCATATAGGTGGCAGTACACTAAACACCGAAAGTTTGATAAGAGACTTAGGGACACAGGTGGACAGTGGTCTCACCTTCGATAACCACATCGCCACAACAGTCAGGAAATCCTTCTATGTGGCACACCTCATCACTAAGGGCTTTTCATCCAGAAAAAAGGAGGTCATTGTCCCACTGTACTCATCCCTCATTAGACCCATTATAGAATGCAATGCCCCGTTTGGTATGTACCTCTCAGGACATCTGCAACAACTGGAAAGGCCACAGAAATACCTCACTAAAAGAATCACAGGCCTAAAGCAGATGCCCTATGCTGACCGCCTTAAAAAACTCCAGCTATACTCTGTCGCATATTGTCTACTCAGAGGCAATCTTTGCTTAACATACAAGGCCATGTCAAACCCAGAGCTACTGGACATGCTACACTTAAAGAAATCCCAATCCCTCAGAGCCACATGCTCCAGGAATCTAAACCTTGTCATCAAAATAAACAAAACATGCTGGAGGGATAGGTTCCTGACCCATAGACTCCCCAAACTCTGGAATGGATTGCCCATACATGTCAAGCAGAGTGCCTCTTTGGTCCTCTTCAAAAGGAACCTTGACGATTGGATGGGAGAATGAAATTCACCCCGGGGATCATGTCAGTTGCCCTGCTAGACAGGGGTCCAGGGAAGTAAATAGTGTGGGAAGAAATAGCCAGGGAATTGTTATGGCTAGGCTTGTATAGGCGCTAGGGCTAATAGCCTAGTACTAACCTATGAACCTATTGCGTACAGTGAGATCATTTGGGAACCCCCCCCCTTTATTAACCCTGAATTATCTTCTGTTTCGTCCTTTCCTCCTGTACTAAAAAAAACAACCTTTATTCAGCTGCTTTTACTGTTTTTATGTCTCTTCCTACTTTATTACTTTATTTTGCTTTTACTGCTTGTTCTTAAAGTGTTCAATTGCATTAATTATGCTGCATTTATTACTGCTTGTTAGTAGCCTGATTAAATTGTAATTGTTAATCTAAGTGTCTTAGTTTTGGTTAAAGGACTTGGGCTTCAGGCCAGTTATTTTACATCAAGAAGGTTTGTGGTCTGTACTTTTGTGGGAGGACAAAATAGACTACTCCTTTCTAGCTGGAAATTGCTGGTTGAAGGTCTATTGTGTATGTTATTCTGAAGTGTCTTAGTTCCGGCTTATGCATTTGTGCTCCAAAATCAATTGTTTTACATTAGGAAGGTTTGTGGTTTAGACTCTTGTGGTAGGAGAGTGTGGCCTACACCCTTCTATGCTGGGAATTGGTGAATTGCTGCATTATTTAAACTGCTTTGCTGCTGTGACTGATTTTATGCACTTACAATTTCAAGTACTTCTGCACTTCATATCATAGGCTAGATTCAGTCACGCTGAAAAAAGATGTTTGGTATCACTTGAGCCACTAAAACCTGCTTTTCACTGAGATACTGAAATATCTGAGGCATCCATTGCTTCTAACAAGTGCCTTTTTGTGCTCTAATATTGCACTTTTAATTTGTATTTGCATTCCACTGTTTGACTTGTCTGAACTATTTTTGTCACATTTTACTGTACACTATAATTGTTCAGCTGTAGCACTGCCCAGTTCCAAGTTTGCTGTTTATGGGTCTGTTTATAACTTCTTAGTGTCAAATTCAAGCAGCCTTTGTTGGCGAAGGTACTTCTGCACCCTTGTGTGAGGAGAGTGCTGTCTTGGTCCCATCTAATTGAGGTTGATTGGACTAGAGCTCAGAGAGAGCATTCTTATTGGTTAATATGAGTTAAAAAGGGTATTTTCTTGTTTTATTTAGGCTCCGCATTCGCACTTGTTTGGTTGTAGTGCTCCATCGTACACTGCAGCATACCATTGCTTATAGTTGGTGGTTATACATACAAACATTTTTTGTTTGTTAAATTTTCCCTCTGTACTTTGCTTGTGGTCCTCTGGAGGTTTCTCGTGGCCCTGCTCTACTGTCAGGTCGAACACTAAGCCTAGCCTCAGAGGTACCCACTAGCTACTCCCAAGTGTGACCTCTATTCCTGTTCATATGAATTTACCTATCAATATGGATGGGCAATTTCCCACAGTTTCTCCAGCCAGCTTGACATGGGCATCCTGAGACAGTGTAACAACTACCTCATGTTCACCAACAACCCTCTACTCCTAGTCCACACAAACACAACATGAGAGTGATGCAACTATATTAAGAACTTTGAATCCATGCTGTCCCACACACCAGTCAGTATATATGACAGTGAGTGGGTTGCCAGCATGTCATCTCCTACTCCACCCAAACCCACATCACACATGCGTACATAAGCGGAGGTCCTCACCAGAAATATAGCTAAACACCAGAGCCCTCCCAAACACAAGTACACTACAAATAATACTTCCTCTGCAGAACACATTTCACATACTAGCTCAAGCACCAGCATCTCACCGGTCAAACCCTTAAGGCAAAACACAAAATCAAACATATTAGTCATATAGGTGATTCCATAATAAGAGACACTGATGTCCCTCTCACCAGGCTTGATAAGGCAAAGGTCATGGTCAGCTGTCTGTCAGGTTCTGCCATATCACACATGCAGTCAAGTCTATCAACAGCAGGTACTGTTATGACTCCATCATAGCCCATGTTAGTGTGAATTACTTGAGATGTACCTCTCTGGACTATATGAAGAGAGACATAACTGAGCTCTCAGTGTGTGTCTCAGGCAGGTATGTCCCTAGCCTTAAACAGCATTTTGCCGTCACCTAGGATGATGCCTCAGTACAAACAGAAAATGATTGACTCAGTAATTGGCTTATCTTCTGGTGTAATTCTAAGGGGATCCACTATCTGTCAGCCTGGGATGACATGTTCAACAGACCTCGATAGTTTGCAGAGATGGTCTTCATCTGTCACCCCTGGGATATTGACTACTGGCTAAGGTTCTTGCCCAACCACATAGTGCCTTTTTTAGGCAGTGTCTCAAGCACAAAATTCCCAATGTAAAAATTCTATCTAAAAACAGCCTCAAGGTTATGTTACTAAAAGCTAGGAGTCTCAACACAAAACTGCACTCACTGGAAGCTGTCCTCACCTTGGAAGACACAGACATTTGTGCAATCACAGAGACACGGTTGAAGGCTGTGGATAGCACCCCAGCCATACTGGGTTACACCTATTTCCACACGTTCAGACCTCAAACTGAAGGTGTGAAAACTAAAGGCGGTGGTGTATCAATATTCATTAAAGGTAAATACACCTCCAGATTGGTTAAACAGTATGATTCCCTGGAGACACTTCAGATGCAATTATCTGTTGGTAGGATGCCTATTCAAGTCAATGCCAGCTAGCTACAGGACCCCCTCTATGAATCAGGACACCCACTCTGCCTATTTGGATCTACTCGAGTCTACCAAGATACATCCAAATGCCATGGTTTTGGGCAACTTTTACTACCCATCCATTGACTGGGTAAATTACTCGTGCTCAATCTTACTTGCCCAAAGGTTCCTCAGCTTTTTTAACTCCAATGCCCTGGACCAGCTAGTTCTTACCAATATGAGAGATCAGTGTAGTACCCCACTGTGAGGCCCACCCTGGTGAGATCTGACCACAAATTAATCTCATTAGAAGTAAATATGACACCTGACCTTCCCCAATCACCAGCAGTAATTATACTAAAAAAACTTCTCTTACTGGATGGTATAAATAGCTTCACTGCCCTTCTTCCCTCAGATGGAACTGGCAACTATGCCAAGCTCTATACCAGTGCTTTATTCAAACACCTGTACAACTGCTTTGACTCGGCTGTACCTGACAAGACCAAAACAAGCTCCTCAAGGAAGAGCAAACGTGCTTGGGTGGACAACTGCCATTGACAGGCTTTACAATAAGAGAAAGAAATTGCTGTTTAAGATGTCTAAGAATAAGAAGGTGTGAGCTCTCCTAAACTTGAAGTACTCTCTCCTCAGCTTAAACAAGCAAATAAGACTTCTTGTGAAGTCCTCCAAACAGACTACAAGTCCAAATTAGCTTCCTCAACAAAGAACAACCACAAGAGTTTCTATAGTTACATCCGTAACCTAAAAGGAAAGTCACAGATTTGGCCAAAGTGGTAGTTAATGATACCACATATAGTGAGCCTGTGGACATAGCTAACCTGTTGGCCAACAGGTTCTGTGAAAACTTCACTCTCCTGTCTCTGCCACATGTGCCCTATGACATCCCTACCACCTGTCCCTTACCTTGTATCTCTAAAAAAAACAGGCCTTGAATGCCCTTTCTAAGGCCAAAAACACAGCATCTATGGGACCTGATAATATCCCAGGCTGCATCCTAAATGGGCTCCAGCATGAATTAGCAACACCACTGTGTACTCTTTTCAATCATAGTCTAAGCACTGGCTTCATACCAGCTGAATGGAAAACATCCACCGTTATTCCCTTGCACAAAGGTGGTGCTTCCAATGACCACAGGAACTATAGCCCTATTAAGCTGATTAGCCTTATCTGCAAGCCCATGGAGCAAATCATCATGTACCTTATCAACAAAGATATAGGTGATCTCTAAACACTTGACCCTAATCAGTTTGGATTTGTCAAAGGGAGATCATGCCTGTTAAACCTGGTGGACTTCCTCAGTACAGTCACCAAGACCCTGGATGACAGGAAATCTGTGTATACATCCTACTGGGCCTAGCCAAGGCATTTGACACTGTCCCCCACTCAGGCATCATTGACAAACTCACCCACCTAGGCATCAAACCTTATATCATTTGATGGGTTGCTAACTGGCTCACTGATAGAACTCATATAGTCAAAACTGGGGAATCCACCACCAGCAGCAGACCTGTAACCAGGGTTTTCCACAAGAGATCAGCCCTGGGACTTCTGCTCTTTGGAATCTATTTCTACAAAGAATGGACAGACACCCACATGTGCTCATCTACTAACAAGCCACCCCACCCTAACCTGCACCCCTTGAAACACTATAAAACACACACACACATGCACACTGAGTCTCTCAATCTCCAGTCTAGTTCTGCCACCACCTAGTCCACCAAACACATACAAAAATGCACACACATGCACGTGCACACACAGGCAACCCTGTCCTCAGCAATTTCACTGTAATTACCTATGTTGTCTGTACTCCTGTAAGTGTGACTGGATGACTACCTTGATTTGATAGCATTACCTTATTTCTCCTAGCTTAAAATTTTGCTAATCACCTGGACAAGTAATTCAGCAAATGCATGTGTTTCTAGGGAAAGTACATGACAAATTAACATTATACCCCAGGCAGCCACATTACAATGTGGCTTCATCCATGTGACTGTTCTGCATGCAGAGGCCACCATACCACGGGAAATCCTCAGAAGCAGAGCAACCTTTAAATCAGAAAGGATTAATGTTATGAAGAAACCTTCTAAGGAATGACAACTATATTCTACAAAGCCTTTTTGAATCCCAGAAAGAGTAAATAAAATCCTCCAGTGAATGAGGAACAGGTACTTTATGAATCTCTAATGTTTAGGGGATTATACAAATTTTCTCAACTCACTAATTTTAGTGTTAAGTGTTTCATAAGAAATTAGTTAATAAGATGAATTAATACAGAAGGAAAGGTGATACAATATATTTAGTTTAGTAACCAAAATTTTAGACAAAATTGAAGATTTCATGGGACTCCATCCAGTTAAATCTTTGAGCATTATACAAAATTGTAACTCAGGTTATCTTGTGAAAAATGTTTACCCCATTAGTAAATGCAACATAGCAATCAGTTTTAAATTATGATGCAGCTATGGGGAAATAAATCCAAATTAATTTAATGATGTTGTCCTTAACAGTTAAGATTTTTATTATTATCGAAAGTGCTGAGTTAAAATAGCTAATCTTTTGAAGGAAATGCCAAGTACCAAGATGATGACAGATGGTTTAGAAAGTAGTAGTATTTTTTTCAGAGTTATAGTGCCTTTAAATGTCTTTCTTTCCTTTGTATAATCTAAGGCAGAACATTGTGAACTTGGCACTGCATCAAAGTTATGGTCCTTATTTCCTCATTTGCTGCAC
The DNA here is from genome assembly GCF_019279795.1 of Protopterus annectens. Lineage (NCBI taxonomy): Eukaryota > Metazoa > Chordata > Ceratodontiformes > Protopteridae > Protopterus > Protopterus annectens. The sequence continues at coordinate 688,515,945 of NC_056748.1, read as the reverse complement.
TGTTATTTATTATATCACTCTTTTTATGATGAGTTAGATGTTTTGCAATTTATTACATTTTTGTCTTTCTTTTATAACTTTAATTGTTGAAATAACCACATGATTTGTTATGCCATGTGTCCTTCGTATTCACTTTTTATTAATTTCTTCATAAAAATAAGCTGAAAAAAGAAATGCACTGCACGTGTCTTAAATGCAGGAAAGAATTCCCAAATTCAAATTCTGTTATTCTGTAATCAGAACAATGAAAGTGTTTTAGTATTGGCTGCTAGCTTATTAAGGTTAGGAGCTAGTTTACCTACCTACTAGATAAAAGACAAAAAGTCATGACAAAACACAGCTGATAGCTGATGTATAGAAAAGATGATTTAAACAGAGAACTAGGATCTGTATAATATAGGATTCAGAATTTCTATATACAAGTATCTAGAAAAAAATTTTAGTAACAAGCAGACATTGCCTAAATTAATATTTAATAAAGCAAAATCCACACAGCTGCTAAAAACTAGACCCATATGTTTTCAAATTTGTAGATAAATGAGATAATGAAAAATATGCTGACTAGTCCTTAAAGATCCCTGGGAACATAATAAAAATGGAAAACACTTGCTAACAGGACAGAAAACAATGTCATTTTAGTAGCAGACAATATGGTACTAAGGTACTAAGTCTAAAAGAGAAAAAAATCCAGAGGGAAAAAGTGGAAAAATAATCCCATTCCACATGTTATAAAAAACTACAAATACAAGGCTGCTGTTAACTTTTTGTAAATTCATTATGTCTGTTTCTTAAATGTGTTATAATCAGTACTTTTAAGTTTAAGTAAGACTGGATCTGAATCTAATTCGGGAGTAATAAGTGCAAAGACTACAGTCTGAAAAAAAATATTTTCCCTTGCTATGGCATGCTAGATAAACTGCTACATGACTGCTACATCATGCTGATTTAATACAAAAAAAAGAAACCTCATATTTAATTATAAAATGCGAATGAGCTGCCAAAATAACCTAAAGCTAATAAAACAGTTTTACTGTATTCAGATTAGTAGATCACTTGTGTTAAACATGAATGCTCAAATCCCATTTTGTTGCACATACAGCATTCCGTTTTGTTAATGCTGAGATGGCAGTATTGTCAAGATTAGTCTACTTTTGACATAGCAGTTTTATTTACATCTGGCAAGATTTCACCTTCCTACAGCGATCAGTTCAAACGTGTCTGATGACCAAAGAATCCGTCATAAGAGTACTTAGTATTAAAACAATTCTACAGATGTAGCAGGTATCTCACTATGCTGAAAAAAAAGCATTTGATACTATCACATATTCATGGATAAAAGAGTGCTTAAAAATGTATAAGATACACTCTACACTGATCGACTACATTACGGTGACCATGAAACAATGGAATACCACTTTGCAATCAAGCCGTAACAAAGAACAAATCATTATTCCAGGGTGACTTTGTTGCCACTGCTATTCTGCCTTATCCTTAACCCAATAAGTTGTCTACTTAACAGCTTAGGCCATGGCTATAATTTGGCTCCTAGAAAATAGCAGAGTGTAAAGACGTCTCATCTTCTCTTTGTTGATGATATAAAACTATATAGCTCATCAGATGAGGAACTGAAAGCACAACTGCAAGTTGCCAAAACTTTTTCAGATGAAATAAGAATGTCATTTGGTCTTGATAAATGCAAAAGCAACCTTTAAAGCAGGAAAACTGCAGCACCAAGAAAACATCAGTTTGGGACAAGAATGTGATATAAAGTTGAACAAGAGGGAGTGTGTAAATATTTGAAAATTGATGGATTAACAATAAAACATGAACAAATGTGAATAAAACTTAGTAAGGAATACTTTAGAAGAGTTAAATTAATCCCGAAAACAGTGTTGACATCTAGGAACAAAATCCAAGCTATAAACCAATTTGCTTTCCTGCCCTAACTTTCAGTTTTGGAGTGATTGGCCACAAAAAGTGTTTGATAGATTACATAGGAAAACAAGAAGGATGTTTCATGCTCACCAAATGATTTATAAAAATCAGTGCATACCAAGATTATATATTCCCTGTTCTGAAGGAGGGATGGGCCTCCTTGAAATTGATTACATGTATAGATCTGCAATTTTGGGACTCCACACACATCTACTGATGTCACAAGACCCAAACATAGTGAAAGTTTTGAAACGTGAGGAAAATAAATCTAAGATGACTTATCTGCTTAATCTAGCAAAAGCATATCTGCATCAAACAGGAATGGAAATTAAACCACAAGTAGATAAAAATTGGGCAGCAACTGAATGTGCCAAAAAACAAAAGAAAAAATATAAGGTGATGGACCAGATGAAAAAGCAAGAAATGTGGAAAAATGGATAAATATAGTTGGAAGTATAGAAAACTTCTGGAAGAACCTCACGTTGATCAGGAACAAATACAGGAATGGTTAAGGATAGGTGAATTCAAACCAAGAGATGAAAGGTTAATATTGGCGGCACAAGATAGTGGGCTACTTAAATGCTGGTTTACAAAGTCCATTGAACATGTGGGAGAAACATACAAATGTAGACTTTGTAAAACCTAATTGGAAACAGTCGCACACCTCATTGCTGGCTCATTGCTGGTTGCGACATACTAATGGCAGGAGGACTATATACTGAAAGGCATAATAACGTGGCAAGACTGTTGAACTGGGGATTGTGCAAACAATACGGTATTAAAGTGGCTAAAAAACACTGGAAATGGTCTACATCACATGGGATCACCCATTACCAACAGTTTAAAAGATAGATGCCAGAAAACTGGATATAGTGGTCCATGAAAAGAAGACAAAAGTAGCACTGATCATTGAAATTTCCACACCCAGTGACTACAGTGTGCTGAATACAGACAGACGCAAAGTCATAAAATATCAGGATTTGCAGGCAGAAACGAGAATGATATAGAAGAAAGATACTCAGTTCCAATAGTAGTAGGAGCAACGGGTCTTTGAAAAAAGAATCTACAGTCATATTTAGACATGTTACCAGTACATGTAAACCCATGCGAATTGCAGGAGAAGTTATTACTGGGCACATTACGGGTGCTGCGAAGAGCAGTTCTGGCTGAAATCAAAGACTGAAACAATACTTACCTCATGAATTTCAATCGAACTTTAACTTAGGAATGGGGTCCATTCCCGTTGTGGTATTAGAAACCCAAAAGACTTGGAGTAATTAATAAACAAAAAAAAAAACTGAGAAACCACAGATCTAGACGGTCTATGAAAGGAATAATCCTGACCAGTCTCATATCTAAATGCAATTTCAGTAATAGGATGCCATCATTAGACAACTGATTTAACACACATGATGAAGTAAGGAAGTATCGGCATACCTCTCAAGAGTACCTCATTACAAGGAATGTTCCTTATTTTGGGCCTGAAAAAGCCCATGTTCCTCAAAGTTACACATTGAAAGGATCTCTCACTCATTTAGTATTAAGAATTTTTTTTAGGAGATATCCATGGTAAATAGTACTGAATCATATTAATGCATCAAAATAACTTATTGCAAGTATAAACATCTGTGACCTTCCTAGTTGAAGCTGTTAGAAAGCTTTTAGTAGGTGTTCCACTTTTTGCCCATTTCTTCCACATTATGAGAAGTAAAGCTCCTCATTTTGGAGATGTAAGGTTGAGAGCTATGTTTCTGGACCAAAAATAAAAAGTCAAAATGAACAAGTTGAAAGGTTAAGATGACAACTGACAGCATTTTAGAAATGGAGATTTGGTATTGCTGGCATAGGTCATTGAGAACAAAGGGACACATCTATGCAATCTAGCACCATACAGTACGTGTGAAATAAGGTGCTCTAAAATAACTTCCATGAATAGGAAACTTAGTTTACTTTAACAGTATATATGTTGTCTAGATAAGCTTTTCCTCCACCTACCTTAAGTTCATCTGCATAAATTATGCATTATCAGATGGAGGTATCCTAGCTTTAACAATAATGTCCAAGATGTAATTCATATCGCAATCCACACTACATAATGACTGTCTATACAAGTGGTTATGATCCTCCACATACAAAGTGAGGGACATTACTACGTATACCCCCCCCTGTAATTATACAGATCATGCAAGTGTCACTAAAGTACAGTGATCCTACCCAGCTTGTAATAATTTGTCTTATTTTTGTTGGAATCTTTTAAAAGAAGTTCTTGGTACTGGTAGGGGAATTCCAGACAAAAGCAAAGAAGTTGATTAGCAGAATTTGAGTATAATCCACAAAGTAAATAAGGGTTGTAGTAATTTATGTATTATAAAAGAGGACAATAAAAATAAAGCAGTGTTATATGGAAGTGTAAAGTAATGGAAGGGTGACGAGAAATGAGGGAAATGTAAACAAACGAGTGCTAAGAAAGCCAAGGAATGTCAAAAGCAAAGGATGAAATGTCAGGCCAGCTATACATAAATATTAACTTTTTGAACTAAAATTTGTGTTATATAGAAGTCTTACTTGATAGGATGTAAAATATGGAGGCAAAGATAGCTGGAGACTGCGAGGAACATGTAGAATAAGTATTTTTTGTATGTGAACAGTGACATAGCTCTTCACTCATTCACTTTTCTGCCTCAGAACTTGGGCTGTTGCTTTTAAAACTTGTCGATGTTCTAGGGGATTATCTGGATGATCTGAGGAGTGAAGTCACCAGTAGGTAACATGCATTGACTTTTGGGATTCACATCTTTTGAAGATAAGCTTGGGCCCAGTTAACCTTGTAAATCTTAAGTATAGAGCAATGGAAGTAGTCTCGGTTATAGCGAATGAATCGAGGAAGGTACGGTAAATTTTAATTGCTACAATACGGCTCTTCCTTGTAGCTGTTCAAATGTTGGGTTTGGTTGCTACCCTTAAATGATGGTTTTTGGTGTGACCTTCAGGTTTTGTTTCCTTTTAAGATGTGGGCTTAGGCATTCTCTAAAAAAAAAAAAAATGGTGAGTGTTTTTTTTTTGTGTTGCGAAGGGGACACAGATTTCAGTTCTCAGTGCATGTTGGCACGCTTGCATTGCATGCACTAACTGTTAAGGGGGGGGGTTGGCGTGCTTTCCTCTTTAGGCTCTGATGGAGTTCACTGGTAATTTAACTGCTTGCTGGGGTGGTGGTTCTATGCTTCACTCTGTCAGTGGGCTGGGAAAGACTGCTGTGGTTTTTAAAAGGCTAAAGTTGGAGATAATGACAGACATTTGACTTTCAGATTTCATGCCCATTGTGCTGGTGCAAAGCTATTGTAGCAACTTTCTAACTTTGGGAGAGGGATGTTGGTATTCTGGCAATGAGAGGGTACACTGGGCTACTGTGTTTCATTGTGGAAGCACTTGGACACACTTGGTAATGGTGCTGAGTTTTGCTGCAAGATTCGTTTGGGGACCATTGGTGGTGGTGGAATTGCTGGGGCTGCGCCTTCCCATTGGTGATGCAGGTGGTGGTTTTCATGGGCTGGGGCATCGGTTGAGTGAATGAAATGCAGCTTAAACTTTTGGTGGCCATGTAAGGGGAAGGGAACATTTTGGCAGTTCATGGCAGCTTTTGAGACTCAGTGGTTACCTGTTTCACTGAGCTGTTGACTGAAGGATTGTGCTTAGAGTTTTGAGTGGAATTTGTGGTGCATAGCTTGTTTAAGCTGTGCTTAAGTTGCACATAGAAGCATAAATGATGTTGCATGCAGAATTCAACAATGTTAGGGGGTGTCTGTGCATGTGCAGGGCCCAAGGAACAATTGAGAACTCTGATTAGAGGCATGCATACATCTCAGCTGTACTGATTTTCACAAAACGTCCACATTTCTCATAAAGTTGTGGTTTTCAGGTAATCATTGGCATGTTATTGATGGTTGAGGTCAAAGAATAATGACAGACAGTTGAGTTTCAGACTTACCCTTCAGAAAATTTCATGCTAATGCAAAACCTGTTTATCAATTTTCTAAGTTTGGAATAGCAATACTTTTGCATATTTCTGGTCTTTTGTCCCCCCATTATTGATGGCTATGTCCAAAATTATTGCTCTATGAAATTGAGGGGTATGAGTCAAGGCATCGGAGATAATGGATCTCTTAAAAGAGGGATGTGTGTGCAGTTTTATAGGAATGAGAGAATTTCTTGAGAGAGTGGTTGTGTTGTGCTTGTTGGTGTCTTGCTATTGGATTTATGTTGGACTAGTTGTTGACTGATAGTGGCACCTTGCACCATGGGTATGGAGATACAAGGATGTAAATAAGCTTTTTCCAGCCTTTCATAAAGGGGAGTGTTTTGAAGGCACTTTGTCAATGGTGGGGCCTCGCAGCTCTACCGATTTTTGCAAAGTGACCAGATTTTTTTTCCTGGTTTTTGCCGGTTTGTTCTGCAATAAGTTGTTGGTTTTGGGGTTGGTGGATCAGTGATGATGGACACATTTAAGTGATGGTGATCATTTGAGTTCCGGACATTTTCCTTTGGAAGGTGTGTGAGGTCTGAGATCTCTTGCTGTATTGGATTTCTAAACTTATGAGAGAGGTATTTAGGGGTTTGTCATACAGTCGGGTAGTGTCAACTTTCGAGATCTGCCATGGGCGGCATGGGTAATTTATAGCTTGTGGGGTACGGGCAGAACCCTTCTGAAAATTCAATGCAACATCTGTTATCTGTCAATACTAGTGATGATTATTATGCACTTTTATTAGGAAGGTAAGGTATTCTGCTGGGGTAGGCTGGGTTGATAGTGGTAAACTGTACGGTAACAAGTTGCACTTTATTTTGTACTCATTAAGGCAATTTAAGGTGGGTGCAGTTGGGTAATGTAAGTCCATGGGGAGGATAAGGTATGTTGGAGGGCAAGTTATAGCAGGGTTTGATATTGTTTAAGGGGAGTTTGGGGGTTTTTACTGGTGGGGAGGAAGGGCACTAATTTTAGGATCAGGGGATTTACTAGACTAATTGCTCTGAGGTTTTTCATAACTAGCCAGGTTCAGGTACATAAGATTTTTCGATCCAACATGCAACACATATTGCCCTTATCTAAGAGGGACTGGGGTGGATGTTGTCCTTGTCCAAAAGGGACATAGGTGGAGCCATTGTCGGGGAATTTGCACCTCGGGTTTTGTAATCAGCTGTATTAGCATGACTATGGACAGTTTAATTTTCTTTGCCCTAATTGTTGGTTAACAATTTTGTTGAGAACTCGTAGGATGGTTAAAGAGTGTTACTTTTATTTATAGAATAGGCCTTTTAATGAATTGATTTTGTTTTATTTTGCATGAGGTATCAGTTGTATTAATATGGGAAGTGGGAAAATACTTTATGGGGAACTTTAAGACAACTTAAGTCTCATTCAGGTTTTGCATTCTGTAATGGGTGCATTTTATGCAGTTGATGAGAGATATGGCTTGGTGTTGCATAATGTCATTAAGAAGTGGTTTATGCGTGTGTGGATTATTTACAGTCTTTTCTTTTACAGATCACACTGTATTGTTGTAGTTGGAGTTTCTATCTAGAATGGGTCAGGTACGCATATTACCATGGGAGCATACCAAGTAATGGTTTACTGCGGAAGGAGGTATTAGGTGAGCAGAGGCATGTCAGGTAGCATTTAAAAGGATTACATGATTGCTGCAGGATGATCGGGCTGGTTTATAAGTAAAGTTTATTGTAAGGGGGGTGTCATACCTCTCAACCTCTTAAAGTAAGAAATGTGGACAAAGCCATAAAAAAGTGGTACAAATAGGAACAATTTTGAAATATTGCTCTAACAAACTTAGTTGATAGAATAACAGGTTTTGCATTAGCATGAATTTTCTGAAGAGTATAAAGTGTAAAACTCAAATGTCTGTCATTATTTTCTAACTTCACTCTTCAATGATTTGCCACTAATTTGCCAGAAAGCCACAATTTTATGAAAAATGGACAAGCAATATAAAGCATAAAGGGAATGCATTTGCCTCTGCATGGTTTTAAGTGGCAGTGGGTTCAGTGTTTATTTGTCTAGTTGGCTGGTAATGACCTGAGAGTCATTGCGAGGTTTTATTGGTATGGTAGTTGGTTAACTGAGTATGGGTGTCATTGCGAGGTTTTATTGGTATGGTAGTTGGTTAGCTGAGTATGGGTGTCATTGCGAGGTTTTATTGGTATGGTAGTTGGTTAACTGAGTATGGGTGTCATTGCGAGGTTTTATTGGTATGGTAGTTGGTTAGCTGAGTATGGGTGTCATTGAGGTTTTATTGGTATGGTAGTTGGTTAGCTGAGTATGGGTGTCATTGCGAGGTTTTATTGGTATGGTAGTTGGTTAGCTGAGTATGGGTGTCATTGCGAGGTTTTATTGGTATGGTAGTTGGTTAACTGAGCATGGGTGTCATTGCGAGGTTTTATTGGTATGGTAGTTGGTTAACTGAGTATGGGTGTCATTGCGAGGTTTTATTGGTATGGTAGTTGGTTAGCTGCGTATGGGTGTCATTGCGAGGTTTTATTGGTATGGTAGTTGGTCAGCTGAGTATGGGTGTCATTGCGAGGTTTTATTGGTATGGTAGTTGGTTAACTGAGTATTGGTGTCATTGCGAGGTTTTATTGGTATGGTAGTTGGTTAACTGAGTATGGGTGTCATTGCGAGGTTTTATTGGTATGGTAGTTGGTTAGCTGAGTATGGGTGTCATTGCGAGGTTTTATTGGTATGGTAGTTGGTTAACTGAGTATGGGTGTCATTGCGAGGTTTTATTGGTATGGTAGTTGGTTAACTGAGTATGGGTGTCATTGCGAGGTTTTATTGGTATGGTAGTTGGTTAACTGAGTATGGGTGTCATTGCGAGGTTTTATTGGTATGGTAGTTGGTTAGCTGAGTATGGGTGTCATTGCGAGGTTTTATTGGTATGGTAGTTGGTTAGCTGAGTATGGGTGTCATTGCGAGGTTTTATTGGTATGGTAGTTGGTTAACTGAGTATGGGTGTCATTGCGAGGTTTTATTGGTATGGTAGTTGGTTAGCTGAGTATGGGTGTCATTGCGAGGTTTTATTGGTATGGTAGTTGGTTAGCTGAGTATGGGTATTTTAGGTTATGAGTTCATGTTGTTGTTTTAGCATTGGAGAGGGATCAGTGGTTGCTTTTAGCTGTTTAGGTAACTGAATAATTTGTTTATGTGGTAGGTAGTTTAGAGGTGACAGCATGGATACAGCTGGCTAGACAAGATGGGGTACACCAAGTGATGATTGGCTTTAGGCCTATAATGGTGGTTAGGTTGTGGGAAGTTTGGTCGGTGAGAGGGGGAGCATCCTGGTCAGGTTGTGGATGTTCCCCCTCTGGTGTTGGATGTTCAAATCAATAATTTGGGAAGGAAAGTGAGTGGCTGTGCTGTTTGATAAGTAAGTAAGCAAGTGGAGGTAAGCTGTTTATTTGGTTGGAGTCAGTAATTAAATAAATGGTAATTGAAGTGAGTAGTGGTACGTTGTTTCATAAGCGAGTGGAGGTATGGACGTTGCTTACTGATAAGGATGAGTGGGGTCATGCTCACCTATTTTAATGTTACATGGATGTTATTTTCAGCTATATCAGGTTTTGGCTGAAATTAATAAATTTTGGTTAATCATGTTTATGGAAGTTTAATAAAGGTCATCAAATGTGATTCGGTGTGATGTGTTTATTGAAGGGGACCTGGACAAATGAGGTTTGGAACAGACAGATTTGTCCAGGGATATCTTCAAGTGGGGCTAAAAAATAGTTTCGCAGGATTTAAGAGGATGGGGGAGGATAGGAGTTTAAATCTCAAAATGCATGCGCTCAAAGCAATCCTAAGTATGGAGAACGTCGACATCTGTGCAGTAACTGAAACCTGGTTCAAGGCTCCAGAGAGCACTCCAGCACTACAACTCATACCACACATTTCAGCCGCAGAACACAGACCGAAACACAAAAGGAGGGGGTGTATCCATATTCATCAATGATACCCACACCTCCAGGTTAGTGGCGCAACATGATACCTCTGAGATCATCCATGTGCAACTAACATCGAGCAAATCTGCAATGCAAATTGTGGCCTGCTACAGATCACCCTCCATGACCCTGGACCACCACTCCGCCTTTCTGGAGACACTAGAAAACATGAAGGCCCTACCGAACACCCTGATATTGGGTGATTTCAATTACCCTACCATTAACTGGGAAAACTACTTGAGTACAAACTCCCAGGCCCAGCGCTTCCTGGAATTTATCAACTCAAATGCCCTGGATCAGCTGGTAAACTGCCCTACCAGAGGCCACAACATATTGGACCTGGTCATCACCAAGATGGGCAACAGGTGTTCTGTACCAGAGGTCAACCCGTCACTGGTTAGATCAGACCATAAACTAATCACCCTGGATGTCCACACCCCACAACCACCCCCACCCCCAACCAAGGAAACCACTGTGAAAAACTTTTCTAAAGCAAACTTCACCTTACTTAAGGCAGAGGTGGTAAGTTTCACAGCCCCCACACTAAAGGATAACACTGCCCAAGATGCAGAATCCTTTACAGTTGCACTCTATGAGAACCTACAAGGATGCTTGGATTGTGCCATCCCTAGCAAAACCAAGACTCACTCCCATAAGAGAAGGAAACCAGTCTGGTGGACCTCTGCCATAAACAGGTTATACAACTGAAGGAGGAAACTAGTTCAGAAAAAAAGCAAATCCCAAGAAGGAAAGACATCCCTGATCAGTATCAGTAAGAAACTAAGGTCCCTCATAAAATCATCCAAGGCTAACTTCGAAAGAAAAATAGCCAAGGATTCGAAAGATAGCCACAAAGCCTTCTTTAGCTATGTCAAGAATCTAAGTGGCAACTCGCAGATATGCTTTGAGCTAGTGCAAAATAGCACAAAATATACTGAACCTACTGATATTGCCAACATCCTGGCAGATAGATTCAGTGCAAACTTCACCTCCCTCTCACCTTCAAAAGGGCCCACAACAATACCAGAAAAGTATAGTGTCCCAGAAATCACAGAAGCACAGGTGAAAACAGCCCTTTCAAAAGCCAAAAACACAGCATCAGTGGGGCCAGATGATGTCCCATGCTGCATCTTGCACGAACTACAGAACGAACTACCCCCCCCCCACCTAAACACACTGTTCAACCTCAGCCTCTCCACAGGCTATGTGCCCATAGAATGGAGCACAGCAGTGGTTATTCTGCTCCACAAAGGAGGGGCCACAACTGACCCTGGTAACTATCGCCCCATAAGCCTGACTAGTCTGGTCTGTAAGGTTATGGAGCACATCATTGTGGAACTCATTAACAAAGACATTGGGAACCTCCAAACACTTGACCCAACCCAGTTCGGCTTTGTTAAATGCAGATCATGCGTACTAAACCTGGTTGACTTCTTCGAGACAGTCACCAAGGCCATAGATGAGGGAAAGGTGGTTCACACAGCCTACCTTGATCTTGCCAAGGCGTTCCATGCCATTCCTCACTCAGGTATTATAGAAAAACTCACCAGCCTGAACATAAACCCCTACATCACAAGATGGGTTGCCAACTGGCTTACAGACAGAACTCACATGGTAAGAATAGTGGGCTCCAGGTCCGACTCTAAACCATTCACAAGTGGTGTCCCACAAGGCTCGATTCTGGGACCCCTACTGTTCGGCATATATTTCTCAGAAGTACAAGCAAACACAGGAGGACTATGGCTAGCCAAGTTCGCCGATGACTGCAAACTGGGAGCCATAATTGACTCTCCGGCTGACACGGACATCCTTCAGAAAGGCCTTACTGAGACAGACACCTGGTGTCAAACTCATGGCCTCAGGCTAAATGCCAAAAAATGCATAGTCATCCCGTTTGGGAAAAACAAAACACCCATGAATTACCACATAGGCGTCAGCCCCCTTAATACTGACGAGGTAATAAGATATCTGGGGACCCAGGTAGATAGTAATCTCCTTTGACAATCATATTGCCAAAGTAGTTAGGAAATCCTTCTATGTGGCCCATCTAATTACTAAGGGGTTTGCATCTAGAAATAAAGATGTTATAGTGCCCCTCTACTCGTCACTCATCAAACCCATCATAGAGTACAATGCCCCATTTGGGATGTACCTCACAACATACTTCCAACAGCTGGAAAGACCACAAAAGCATCTCACCAAGAGGATTACTGGCCTCAAACATATGTCATATACAGCCTGACTGAGAAACCTGCGGCTGTACTCAGTGGAATATCGCTTACTCAGAGGTGATCTCTGCCTGACTTACAAAGCCATGTCCAACACGGAATTGATGGACATGCTCCACCTAAAGAAATCCAAGTCACTGCAAGCCACGAGCTCTAGTGAGCTAAACCTCACCACAACAATAAATAGAACATGCTGGAGGGATAGATTCCTGTCACAGAGACTCCCCATGCTTTGGAACAAAATTCCTAACTACATCAGGCAGAGCCCCTCACTAACACTCTTCAAGAAAAGCCTTGACGAGTGGATGGGTAACAGAAAATACACCCCTGGGATCACTTCATTGTCTCCGCTTGACAGAGGCTCAGTTAATTAATCAATGGGGCGGTGAAAGCCGACACACTCTGGCTAGGCTTATAAATGCCCTCAGGCAGATAGCCTAGTACCTACCTATGAACCTATCGGATTAAATAGGAATGTAAGACTGGGAGGAAGTGAGGTATGGATAGGGAGGGGCTTAAAGGGGTTTTAGGTGAGTGTGACTGGAGTAGGAGTCACATTTATGGCATGAACTTGCTACCCGCCTTCCCTTCCCCTTTTTATTAGTGGGGATTGTGGTTATTTCAGGTTGGGTAGGGCGAAGAGGAGGGGCAGGCTTGCCCTCTTCTGCCCCCCCCCTCTAGTGTTGGATGTTCAAATCAATAAATTGATAAGGAAAGTGAGCAGTTGCACTCCTTGAAAAGTAAATAAGCAAGTGGAGGTAAGCTGCTTATTTGGATGGAGGTAATTCAATAAATGGTAACTGAAGTGAGCGGGTACGCTGCTTCATAAGTAAGCAAGTGGAGGTATGGACGCTGCTTACTGATCAGGATGAGCGGGGTCATGCTGTCCTATGTTAATGTTACATGAATGTTATTTTCAGCTGTATCAGGTTTTGGTTGAAATTAATATATTTTAGTTAACAATCATGTTTATGGGAGTTTAATAAAGGTCATCAAATGTCATTCGGTGTGATGTGTTTATTGAAGGGGACCAGGACAATGTATAGCACTACAAGAGTATCCCCAGAAATGGATGAAGCAAAATTTTACATTTCTGTGATACATTTTAAATAAAGGATTAAATGTCAATGGACAGAACACCATTTTTATATATGCTATGGACTGTTGCACCTTTATGAAAATGGCAGAGTATACCACCTGTTAAAATGGCAAATTATTTCTTGCAATACATACTTATATATTTCACATATATGTTCACTTGCAAGGTGAATAGAAGTATCTGTTTTGATGACCTGTGCAAATGCTGCTGTTAGGAAAATTGTTCATTTCTTCATTATTCTTGCAATGACATTATCCAAGAAACTTTTCTTACCGATCTTTGCTTCTCCTTCTATGTGTCTAACAGTATGTTGTGTGTCAGTGTATGTTACAACAGACTATTTATTACCCAATCACCAGGGCTTAAAATTATAAATTAGCTAGGCAAATACACTGATGTCTATACAAACATGTATATCACGCTATATATTTTAAACTGGTTCTGATCATTGCCTTATTCTCACAGTGCCCATAAAGCAAACGCAATTCTCATTTTAGTAACATGATTTGGTAATGACCACAGATTGACCCTAACCAGATGTAGTCCAGTGGAATGAACAGAAACTCTTGCAAAGTAAGATTTACTTAATATTTAGGGAACATTCACTGAAAATAATTATTTATGAAATTCATTCTGGATCTAACTGAACCATATTCATGCATTTCACTTTAATTAAAAAAGTACAGATGTCAAAAAAATCAATAAAATGAACTAATCTGAGGGTTAAAGCAGTCTTGTTCATATTTCAATGGGAAATGTTATTGTTACACTCTTAAGTTCAATATTTCCCAGGCTGTTTCTGCAAATATTTTTCTTCTTTTGTTTTAAAATATTCTTTTTAACATCAGTTTCACTTCTAGTATCATAGATTCAGCCCATTGCAGTATTATTATAGTGCTTTTGTATGAGTATTTAAACACATTTAGGAAATGGAGTAGAGGGATTAAACACTGCACTCAGGACCACAAATAGGATTTAGTAATCTAGTATTATTGTTTAGTGCTTAACAGGCACGCCGGTAAACAATACTCTTTTCTTAGCATCTGTGTGTTTTTCATTTAAAATCAATATTAATTACATTTGACAAGTTGCACAGTCAGTAGGGAAGCGATTTCATTTTAGTGAGTACCATGGTCATGGATTTAAAATGCATATCAGTGGAAATTTTAGTTGTGATATTAAGTTAAAACGACATCAATAGGAAATATGCTAATCACTAACCATTAGCAGCTTGGAGAGACACATTACAAAAATACTAATCTCTCTTAAATGTATCACGTGTATTATTGGAGAATGACTATACATGTGTACAATTTATAATTAGTTATTTTGCAAATAAATTTCGTCCAGTCAGATTTCTATATTAATTTACATGTAAGTGAATGTGCTTGTCTTTAGCCTGCAGGACAGAACTTCTGTGAAAATTATTTGAGACATTTTAGCATTGTAAGGGTGTGGATCTATATTTTCCTGCTCTTCTAAAAAGTGATGTAGCAGTAACTCAAAAGTTTTTGTAATACAATACCATAGGTAAAGCGGTATCCATCATATCCTATTATATATATATTAATAAAGTAAGAAATGGGCTTTATTAAAATTGAGATATTGATGTGAGTGTTATTTCTAAGTTTACTTTGTTAAAAGGTTTCTAAGTAAATGAATTCCCCTGAATTTAGTGGGTGAGTAATATTTTTGGAACCACCCATGAAATGAGCATGCAGGCCTGCTGATTATTCATTTTCTGATTTGGCTTGTGATCTAGTACAGAGCAACAGGATATCTAATGCCTGTTCAATACGTACTCTTAGTAACCTGAGGAAATCAAAACAAGTGATGAAGATACACACATACGTAGAGAGGAAATACAGTGCCCTTAAAGTATTCAGTGGAAAATGAGTTCCAGGTGTTTTTGGGCAAGTGTGCTGGTTTAGTGTTCTTATGTAGTAATAGTTTATAAAACATACACGAGGAAGCATTGTTTATTGAGATGCTTTATAAAGTGCTGTGCATTACCTTGAAAAGGTACTGAAACATAATTTAGAATCTCTCTGGATACACCATAGACTATAACATGCAAGTCCCATAAGGCTATGCAGTTAAAGTCCATTTTGAAGAGAATTTTAAGAAAACTGAATTTTATTTTTAATACATTTACCACAAGATATAAATGAATGCATAATTAATTATCACCCATTTGTTGCTTGTAAATATAAGCAGTTTTGAAGTTGCTGTGAATCCAAGAAAGAAAGAAAACACAAGGATGTACTTATGCATGTGGTGGTGATTTTAAACATTGAGCAATTTCACCCAGGTAATGTACACAATGAACAATTGT